>NC_136061.1:2100311655-2100337847 GCF_964261635.1 Lissotriton helveticus
TTCTCTCTTACTGTATATATGTGTAATTGTGTCTCTCTCTATCCCTGTATGGTGTATGTATTTGTGTGTGTGTGTCACTCTTTCTCTCTCTCTCTCCCTGTATATGCATGTATGTGTCTCTCTCTCTCTCTCTCTCTTACTGTATATATGTGTATTTGTGTCTCTCTCTATCCATGTATATGTGTGTATTTGTGTGTGTCTCTCTCTCTCTGTAAATGCTTGTATTTGTGTGTGTTTGTGTGTGTCTCGCTCTCTGTTCCTGTATATATGTGTATGTGTCTCTCTCTATCCCTGTATGTGTATGTATTTGTGTATGTGTGTGTGTCTCTCCCTCTCTCTCTCCTTTGTATGTATGCATTTGTGTGTGTCTCTCTCTCTTTTACTGTATATGTGTATTTGTGTCTCACTCTATCCCTGTATGTGTGTAGGTGCGTGTCTCTTTCTCTTCCTATGTATGTATGTATTTGTGTGTGTGTATGTGTGTCTCTTCCTCTTCCTATGTATGTATGTATTTGTGTGTGTGTATGTGTGTCTCTCTCTCTGTATATGTGTGTGTGTGTGTGTGTCTCGATCTCCCTTACTGTATAAAAGTGTATTCGTGTCTCTCTCTATCCCTTCATATACGTGTATTTGTGTGGGTCTCTCTCTCTCTCCCTGTATATGTGTGTATTTATGTGTCTCTCTCTTCCTGTGTATGTGTGTATTTGTGTGTGTGTGTGTCTCTCTCTCTCTCCCTGTATATGTGTGTTTGTGTGCCTCTTTCTCTTCCTGTGTATGTATGTATTTGTGTGGGTCGGTGTCTCTTTCTCCCTCTGTATGTGTGTGTGTGTGTGTCTTTCTCTCTTACTGTATATATATGTCTATTTGTGTCTCTCTCAATCCCTTTATATATGTGTATTTGTGTCTCTCTCTATCCCTGTATATTTATGTATTTGTGTGTGTGTGTGTCTCTCTCTCTCCCTGTATATGCATGTATTTGTGTGTGTCTCTCTCTCTTACTGTATATATGTGTATTTGTGTCTCTCTCTATCCCTGTATATGTGAGTATGTGAGTATTTGTGTGTGTCTGTCTCTTACTGTGTATATGTGTATTTGTGTCTCTCTCTCTCTATCCCTGTATATGTATGTATTTGTGTCTGTGTATGTCTCTCCCTCTCTCTCTCCTGTATATTTATGTATTTGTGTGTGTGTGTCTCTCTCTCTCTCTCTGTATATGCATGTATTTGTGTGTCTCTCTCTCTTACTGTATATATGCGTATTTGTGTCTCTCTCTATCCCTGCATATGTGTGTGTGTGTCTCTCTCTTACTGTATATATGCGTATATGTGGGTCTCTCTCTCTCTGTATGTGTGTGTATTTGCGTGTCTCTCTCTCTCTTGCTGTATATATGTGTGTTTGTGTCTCTATGCCTGTATATGTGTGTATTTGTATGTGTGTGTGTCTCTCTTTATTACTATATACATGTGTATTTGTGTCTCTCTCTGTCCCTGTATATGTGTGTATTTGTGTGTGTGTCGCTCTCTCTTACTGTGTGTGTGTCTCTCTCTCCCTGTATATGTGTGTATTTGTGTGTGTGTGTGTCTCTCTCTCTCTCTCTCTTGCTGTATATGTGTGTATTTGTGTCTCTCTCTATCCCTGTATTTGTATGCATTTGTGTGTGTGTCTCTCTCTCTCTCCCTGAATATGTGTGTATTTGTGTGTCTCTCTCTACCTGTGTATGTGTTTTTGTGTCTCTTTCTCTTCCTTTTGTATGTATGTATTTGTGTTTGTGTCTCTCTCTCCCGCTTGCTGTATATGTGTGTCTCTCTCGCTTACTGTATATGTGTATGTGTGTGTCTCTCTAACCCTGTATATGTGTGTCTCTCTCTCTCTCACTGTATATGTGTGTATTTGTGTGTCTCTTTCTCTTCCTGTGTATGTATGTATTTGTGTGTGTGTCTCTCTCTCTCTCTGGATATGTGTGTATGTGTCTCTCTCTTTTACTGTATGTGAAT
Organism: Lissotriton helveticus; assembly: GCF_964261635.1. Lineage (NCBI taxonomy): Eukaryota > Metazoa > Chordata > Amphibia > Caudata > Salamandridae > Lissotriton > Lissotriton helveticus. The sequence continues at coordinate 2,100,313,650 of NC_136061.1, forward strand.
GTTTTTTTGTCTCTCTCTATCCCTGTATAAGTGTGTGTCTATCTCTATCTTACTTTATATATGTGGATTTGTGTGTCTCTCTCTCTCCCCGTATATGTGTGTGTTTGTCTCTCTCTCTTACTGTATATATGTGTATTTGTGTCTTGAGAGGCACCCCCGCGCCTAGGGGAGGGGGGCCTTTAGTGGGAATTCCGGGCCTGGAGCAGAGGTTTCGTTTCCCCAGGTCTCGTCATGGGGAGGGTTGCAAGTAACGTGAGACGCCAGGGAGGGTGTCTGCGATCCCTCCCCCAAAAGTGTTAAAAGTGCGGCTCTCGAGGGACTAGCCCTCTTTGTCTCTCGCCTCTGGGGGTTGCCGAAAGGCTCAGCCGGAGCAGGTTGTATTCGCGAAACTGATGTCATAGCCTGAGATTAGGCAGAGCATTATGTAGAACCATGCAGTGAAAACGTATGCATGCAGAAGGATGCGTAACAGTTCGGTGGGCGTAGGAGACTCGAACTCTGTCAGGAAATATTTTGCAAACAAGTAACGTTGGAGGTTACATAGTCACAATTACTATAGGTGGCATTACAGCCAGACCTGCAGAGTTAGCATATGGGAGTACAGGGTTTGAGTCTCAGATAGCGGACAGTCTTTCATCTCCCTCGGCGGTGGGCCAAGGTGTTCCCCAAGTCTCTATTCTTGCAGCCACATTGTTCAATCTCTACTTGGAACATCTGAGAAAATCCTAAGTAAATCTGGGGTCAACTATCATCTCTACGCAGACGACACTCAAATCTACCTCAAGGTTGCCTCCACTCACGATCTCTCCATCCTTAGCTCTACCCTCGACTCCATTCAAAACTGGATGTCAACACATCAACTGATTCTGAATCCCTCCAAAACTGAATTCCTCCTCCTCTCCTCCTCACTTTCTCCTCCCCCGGTTCAATCATGGATGGACCAGATGAATCTGCTGAATAATAAACCCATCATTGTGGACAGCGCAAAATCCCTTGGTGTCATACTTGACTCAAAATTCAATCTACTTTCCCATATTAATTCAATTGCAAAGTCTGCCCGATACCAACTGCGCCTTCTTTGGGGGATTCGTCGCTTCTTCCCGGAGCATGACCTTAAAACCCTGGTCCAATCGCTGGCCTCTCCAGACTGGACTACTGTAATTCTCTTCTGACTGGCCTCCCCAAATCCCACCTGTCCCCCCTTAAGTCTGTTCTCCATTCAGCAGCTCGTTTCATTTTTGGGGCCAAAAGAAGCGACCACATCACTCCCATGCTATCCACCCTCCGCTAGCTTCCCATCGAGGCTAGAGCTATCTACAAGACTGCCTGCATCACCCACAAAGCCTTGCACTCCTCCTCCCCGCGCTACCTGGCGAATAAGCTGAAACTCTCTGGAGGCTCTAGACCATCACAAAATGCGGAAAATCTACTGCTTGAACCTCCCACTTTCAAGAAGGAAAGATCGATGGCCCAATCCTTTTCCGGCGGCGCAGTGAGAATCTGGAACTCACTTCCGCCTCAGCTCCGGACCACCACCTCCTCCCAGGCCTTCAAATCTGACCTCAAAGTTCTCCTCCTTCAAAGACACTTCCAAATGTAATCCTTGCCCTCTCTATTATCTGAAGAATACCCCTCCATTTAGTTAATCTACTAACTTGACTATGGAAGTGTCTTCCCAGTGTGTTCATGTGGTCTGAGAGTTCGCCATTTTTTGCAGTATTATCCTTCTACCCATGTTTTGTACTCGTGTGTAACATGCACCCGTCACTTTCTCTTGTAACACGCTGTTTTCTACCTCTTTCATTTGGTTGCCTACGTAACGTTTGTTCTTGTGCTTGAGTGTCCTCCTTATATTGCAGTATTATACCTTTATGTTTATCTTGTACGCTTTTGTAACCGGCACACGTCACTTTTTCCTCCTGTAATGCACCGTTTGCTACCTCTTGTATTTTGTTGGCTCACGATTGTCACTTTTGTAATGCACCGTTTGCTACCTCGTGTATTTTGTTGGCTCACGATTGTCACTTTTGTAATGCACCGTTTGCTACCTCTTGTATTTTGTTGGCTCACAATTGTCAATTTTGCTTCATTTAATGTAACGCTTGCTTTTGTATTTTGTTCACATGGAATTTTCTCATGTATCAGTTCTGTTTCTATTGTAAAGCGCTCTGACACCTTCGGGTAAAGTCCGCGCTATATAAAAATGCATAAATACATGAATAAATAAATAAATAAATAAAGATCTGGATCCGAGCAACATATATGAGGCTTAGTGTACATATCGTATGTGTGCAGTCATAAGGCCTAGCCTCCTCATTGGTGGGTGAATGAATGCATCTTATTTGGTGTAATTAAGGCAGCACTGCACCGAACATTAATGGCTTGTTATTCTCTTCCCTTATATGATCGTGGGAGGCGCACCACGCACGCATGGTGGCAACATGCTCTCAAGATGGCACCTAGCGGGAACTTCAGGATGGCCGAGATATTGGTACCAGCAGACATGGGAAGGATTCCGTCTCCCGTGGGGTATCTGGTTCGTATGGTATAGGAAATTTAAAAAAATAAATAAAACAGGGCTAGTTATAGCCTGGCCTGGGCTGAGCCATGCTGTACCTCTCCGTGCACACTAATTAGGTGGAAACACAAAAGGCGTTCTTTCTATTACATCGAAGTTCCGGTCCCCATGGGCAAAAACAGGACTGGGGTGGTTGGTCTGCCACATTAAGTAACACCATCAGACAATGCTGGGGAGGTAGATCCAGCGGAGTCTTGCTTACAGTTGTATTATGGCTTGCAGGTCTGAGTGCCCTGGCGGTAATAAGATCAGCCGCTGGTCACTGACGTTTTCAGTTATTCGGTCCTAATGCTGCTGCCAGTGGCAATGGTGGCTAAATTGCTACAGGATAAGTAGGTCTCGCCAGTGTCTTATGGGTCAGTTCGGTATCAGCCTATATACCAATGCTTACATCTAACAACATGGCTGGGGTGATAGCAAAGGAGGTTAAGTAATTCCCGGCTTTAATAGGTCGTTTCTCATTGGGTTCTCATAGTCCTACTACTGAGTCTAAATAGCCAGCGCAAGATCCTTTGAAAGGCGATTTGCGCAAGAGGACCGCCTTCCACCCAAAGTTGGGATAATCAGTCCGTGACAATGAGGAGCAGAATATATTCCTTTCCTCAAGGGTGGTTAGTACAACTTTCAGTGCCACCTTACTAGGGACAGTACATGTACACAACCACAATAGCGGGACCAATTACTGGGTACATGAGAAACAGCTGGTATTATATTGTTTGGCTGCACTAGTGACTACTATTTTAGTGGGTACATGATAAGGCTAGTCATCAGGTAAAAGATAATAACAATAATAATAATTTCTACAACTACTGCTTGCCTGGGACAAAGGCAGTACAATGTTCTTATTGCTGGGCACTTAGGTTCAATGAAAGTAATAAGCACTTGGGTTAAATAGAAGTAATAAGCTTAAGAGACTGGATAAGTGTCACCAGTCCAATGTAATACACTGGTATTAGCAGTCAGAGGGAAGTATTTAGCAAAACCTACACTAAGCCACTTACCTGGGGACAAAGTAGCAGGAAGTGGTGTATCAGGAGGCTGCTTGGTAAGGGTGCCGATAAGGTACCATATTCATAGGCTTCATCTCTGGTGCGGAGTAATTACACATCAAGCGGTATATTACCATAAGTAAGCCAGCCTGGGATACCATTGCGTGAACATCTTGCCATTTGGTCTTAACTGTGTATAGACAAGCACCAACTCCCACATAGGGAGCAGCCTCCATCAGCAGGAGGAAGCTGTACATCAAAGGAAATATCTTCAACTCACGCAGAACATTAAATGGCAGGGCATGAGTGAGGAATCCCTGCAGAAGGGACACCTTAGAGCTTGTTGGTCTCTGGGCGGGCGAGTGAAGGGGCTCACCTGCTGTTGGTTCTGGACTTTCTGTCCTCACTTGTGATGGATGTTCTTCGGGTGTTGTGCTGGGCTCCGGGCACACTGGCTAGGACAGATGTGCTGGTGATTCACTCGGGGCGGAAAGCATGATCCCGGGGGGCAGAAGGGGAGTGAAGGAGGCCTTTTTCTCCCTACTTACATGGATCAGGAGAGTATTACCGGACAACTATAATTTGGTCGGAGGTGCTCACTCGGAAAGTCTGGGGTGGTGACATTCCATCAGCCGCAAAGTGAACACGTCGTTAAAAAAGATGAATAGGGATGTAGAGAAATTACTTACATGGATCAGGAGAGTATTACCGGACGCTACTATTATTTGGTCGGAGGTGCTCACTCGGAGAGTCTGGGGTGGTGACATTCCATCAGCCACAGAGTGAACATGTTGGTAAAAAAGATGAATAGGGAGGTAAAGAAATTGTTGAGGGGGTCGCAGATACGTGTTATCAGGCTGCAGCCAGTGAATTCGAATGAGTACCGGGCAGAAGGGATGCATCTGTACAGGGCAGGGTTGGAAGTGTTTTTGTGCAAACTATCCTGGGGACCATTGCTGTACACCTGGGAAGATTAGCAGGGCCTTAGCAAAGAAGGAGTTATTGGAAGGGGGGAGGGCAAGAGCGCCAGTGGGGCTTCTTGCCCTGAGGCGGGGTCCCGATAAGAGAAAAGGCCGGGGGACTCCTTTTTGGATGAAAAATGGATGACTGTAGCAAGGAGGCAGTCATGGCGGCTCTGGGCTGGCGGGAGAGGCGGCCGTCCTGCTGGTGGTCCTGGACTCTCTGGCCCTACCCTAGTAGCCGGTGCTTGAAAAAGGGGGTGGTGTTGTGTCCTGCTGGTACAACACGCCTCCAGAGATGCTGAATTGTAGATACATGGCGGCTCTGGGCTGGCGGGAGAGGGGGCCGTCCTGCTGGTGGTCCCGGACTCTCTGGCCCTACCCTAGTAGCCGGTGCTTGAAAAAGGGGGTGGTGTTGTGTCCTGCTGGTACAATACGCATCCAGAGATGCTGAATTGTAGATACATGGTAACCTGTGGCGCATATGTATGTAGCGCATCATTTATGTGTGAATTAAATAAAATTGTCAATGTTGGAACTTTTAACAACAATACAAATGGTGTTTTGGTCAAATAATAAAGCTACGCAGTATGTATGTGTGTGTGTGTCTCTCTCCCTAACATTTTTTTAAAACAAACTTTTTTCTTCTTTTGTCTCCTGCTGTCAAACAGACAATCACTGTACCATATTGTCCATACATCAGAATAAACCTTTAGCCGGAGGGCCTGCATCAAATACGTAATGTGTTACACTCAACAATTAGTTCTATGCAGTGTATTCCCACATTCTTAAGAAACGTGTCGCTTAACAGAATATTCATAACACTTCTAAAACCAGTAAACGTAATTGAATGTCTCTATCAAGTGTAAATACTGTGCATGTAGGATTTGAGCGTGCTGCTCCTTCTATAGACTGCAAGGGGTTAATATGCTTAGTACCATTTTATTCGGTCCCTACTGGGTTCTTGGAACGGCTAAGACATTGTCCGGGTTGATATTTCTATATGCTTCCACCATATGTTCCACTCGAAAGAGATTGCGTTCTTCCTCAGACCACGGGCTTCCTCTCTACCCAGCGCCGTGCTTTCCGCTCCCACCCATCTGAGCACTACAGTATGCCACAGACACAGGGTGGGGGTCCTGGCTGACTTCCAGCGCATGGTTATGGACCTTTTTGCCACTATAAGTGCTAAGTCCAGAAAACGGAGCTGAACCTTTTGAGATTTCGTCTTTCTGCGACTACCCAGTATGCACTCAAGGGCTGTATTCCCTATGGGCAGGTGTGTTACTTTTCCCAATATGTGTGTAAACCCCCTCCAAAACTCTCCAATGCATGCGCACACCCACACCATATGGAGTAGGTCCACTTCAGGTAGTCTACATCGGTGGCAATGATGTTCTGTTTCCGGGTACATTCTGTGCAGTCTTTGCGGGGTCAAGTAGGCTCTGTGTATGATCATATATTGAATAAACTTGAACTCGGTGTTGCGTGGTATTTTCTGCAGATATTCTAGTATGTCCCCCACTCCCTGTCCATTAAGTCCCGCCCAACATCTGCCACCCACTGTGTCCGCAGGGAGTCTCGTGGGATTTGGGCATGTGTACGGATTCTGAGGTACAGCCATTTAATTAGGTGACTGCTGTGTCCCATGTAATACACAGATTTGACCAATTCATTAGTCTGAGGTTCCTCTGTTGTGGAGCCCATTGTCTTTTAATGTAATGTAAGAGGGCGGCATGTGTCATGTATAGTGTGACTGGCGCTCCCGTCGCACGCATAAAGGTGTCGTGATCCATAAGTGTCCCTTCTCAAAAAAATGCCCCAATAGTCTCCACCCCTACATCTGACCAGGGTCCAAGTACCCTTTGCGTTAGTCTACTGCTCGTCAGTGGCAACCCAAGCAATGGAATGTTAGCGGCGTATCTATCGCCCCGGGGGATATACCTTAGCGCCTTACCTCAACAATGTAGAGCCGTTTGGAGGAGGTGTAGAAGCGTAGGGAGCACCTTACTATTTGGCAACAGTAAAGTATGGAGCGTTCCCTGCTCTATGCGCTTGGAGTTATAATCAATTTCCTGCAAGTTGCGCCCTGCAGCCCTGTAGGACAGCCACTGAACTTGGCATGCATAGTAGTACGCCCGGAAATCTGGAGCTCCCAGGCCGCCCTCCCATGTGTTGAATTGGAGTTTCTTAAGGCTTATTCGCCATCGTCCCGTACCCCATATCAAATCTATCAGGATTGTGTCCAGTGTGTTGAAAGGTCGTTGCAGGTATTACCACCGACAGATTTGTAAAGTATTATAGAAGACGGGAAGTACCACCATTTTAGAAAAGGTCACACGACCAATAGCCCATAAGAGCAATGTGGTACAGAAAGCTACCTGCGATCATATGCCCCGGGTGGCCTTACCCAAGTTGATCTCCAACATGTCCGCTTGAGAACGGAACACGTTAACGCCCAGGTATTTCAAGGTGTGATGAGCTAATGGTAACCTAAGATCTCCAAACGCAATACAGTCTGGGTTTATTCGGTCATGAAAGAAAAAGGCATTAGTCTTAAACTCATTGATAGATAAGCCTGATATCAATCCACAGTCAGCAAAGATACGGGGAAGCAGACCCAATCCTGCTGTGTATTCAATGAGATCGTCTGCATACGCCGATATCAAGTGTATAGATTTGCATATAGGAATACCACAGTGTGTGGCCTCTTGTCATATACGGTGTGCCAGTCGCTCTAACGCAAGAATGAACAATGTCAGGGACAGGGGACATCCTTGCCGCGTACCCCTATGGATACTATATTCCCTGGAGATAAGCTTCATAGTGTGGACTTCTTGCAGTAGGTGCTGCGTACAATAATTTTACCCACTCACGTATTCAGGGGGTAGGCCAAAACATGTGATAGCCCTGAACATGTATTCCCATGACAACATATCGAATGCTTGTCTCATATCCATTGATATACAGCCAACGTTCGGGTGATGACATGATCTGATGTAGTCTGCGTAGATTTAATGAGTTATTCCTAGCTGGTATAAACCCACACTGATCTATATGAATCAACCTATTAAGATATGGCTGAATTCTGTTAGCCAACACCTAACTTAAAATTTTGTATTCCGTACACAGCAGTGACAGGGGGCGATAACCTGACATATCTGCAAGGAAGATGTCCCACTTCAAGTGATGTCTTCAAGTGAACTCTTCCAAACGTGTTCCAAACGTGGATTTAATATCTCAGAATACGTACCAAAGAATTCCACCGGCAGCCCATCCGGGCCCGGTGTTTTATAACGCAAGAGTCCGCCTATAGCTGCTTTAATCTCTGCCCTGCTAATAGCACCTTCCAGGTCCTTCTGCATACCTGTCGGGGTTTGTGGATACTGTAGGCCGATAAGGAACTCATCAAAGGACGACTCCCCTAAGGGGATTGGGCCACTATACAGTCCTTTGTAATAATCGCTAAAGGCGTCGCTAATGGCACACTGTGTGTCCACGATCCCTCCTCCCGATAGTGCAATGTGGCTAATGACGGTAGTGGGATGATCATTTCTTATCAATTTCGATAAGGGGGACCCGACGGTGTGTTTGTGTATAAATTCTATAGTCTATCAGCCCCAGCATTTCAAGCAATTCTGCATGTTGGATACGTGTCTCTTGCAGTGACGTTTGTTTCGCTGGGTCATGCGCTGCCTCCTGTTCTAGTCTTGACATATTACTCTCTTTGTCCTGCAACTTCCGATGCACTTCTTGTCTGGCCCCCACTGTGGCACTAATCGCAGCGTAGTGTTGTAGAGAGCATGCTGTGAAACGCAGAGTCTTCTAGCGTTTGGGGCCAGAGCCTCCACGTAGGTACAGGGGCCGGTATTCTGCCCCAATTAAAAACTGTCTCCAGAGGGTTAAGATCCAAGAAGGTTTTAGCTAAGTGTGTGGTGTCTATAATTTGATCAGCTATGGAGGTGGAGCACATTATCCTATCTATCCTGGTATGCAACTGGTGTACCGGAGAGAAGAAGGAATACTCCCTGTGCAGTGGATTTCGTACCCGCCACGTGTCACATAAGGACCAACCTATCACCCATTCACAGAGTGCTGCTGCCTGCTTGTTTGCTACTGTGTCCCGTATGAGAGGATGTGATCAATCTAGTGTGGTGTCCATCACTGTATGACAGTCGCCCCCTATGAGCCATGGGTGCACTTCCCACCCCGCCAGTATTGAGTTCAGACTCATGAAATATTTTTGGTGGTCATGATTGAGCATAAATGGTTCCAAGTATAATCGGAATTCCGTCTAGCGTACCACGTAAAAATATGTACCGGCCCTATGTATCTACTCGTTTGTCTAGCACAAAAAAAGGTACTCCCCCTCTTATCAAAATTGTCAGCCCCCGGGCAAAGGCAGAGTAATTTGTGGAAATGACCTGGCCTCTCCATTTCTTCCTTATTTTCGCGGCCTGTTTCCATCAGGTGCGACTCTTGTGGGAAGACTACCTGCGCCCCTCGATGGAGCAAAGATGTGTGTATCCTTTGTCGTTTGTGTACAGAGCCTAACCCCCAGACGTTCCATGTAATACATTTATATTTATCTAATACCTGCTGAGCCATTCACTCACGTGATTCCCCTGCCTTGCAGCAGCATATGAAATCTTGCGAGACTTAATGCTTTCAACGCACCAGAGCCATGTAACCCACAACCTAAACGCAATACCAGGTCATGCCTACAACTTAAAACAGGCCAGACCAAATAAGATGAAGAATAAACATATACCCAATAAACTGTAGCAATTGCAAAGTGGGGACTGGCAGCCACAGCTATCGCGTACCTCAACACATATCCTGGAGCTCCCTAGAGCCCGAGCATATCATATAGGATATTCCATTTGTCATAACAACTTTTATAGAAACAATGCAAAAGGATATGTAAGTTCAGGGGAGCAGCGCTACCATCGGCAACAGATCACAGCTATGCAGCCCTCACAGTCAGTTGCTAACCCAGTATCCCATCTGCCGTTTGCGGTGTCACTGTAGGGAAAAGTGTTAAGCTGCCCTCGGAGTCCGAGCGAACAGTACTGTGTTCTGACGTTTCGGACAGTCTGCGGGAGGAGCTGTCTCTGAAGGCATTCACAGCCGCCAGGGCTGTCTCCTTGCTTGTCTGGGCCTGTTTCTGCGTGGGACCAGGAAGTGACAGCCCATTTGTGGACTCAGTCACTCGTTGTGATCGTCGGTGTAACGACCTGGCGGTCCCGGGATCGGGGACAGACACCCACAGAACACAAGACAACCGGATAAGTGTAGGGTATTTAATGGCGAGGTTAGGCAAAATAAAGAAAGCAACTCAAAACAACGTAGCTGGAACCTCCAGTCGAAATACAATACCCAATCACAGCTCCGGAGGCTCTCACCGTCCTCCGCATGTACACCGATCCCGATGCACTCCAACGGAGGGCACTGTGCTAAATAGCGGCCGACAATGCCGCTTGACAGCCGTGATGGGTTATCTAGTCTTGGTGGCAGTGAATGGGTCTTGAGGGACGTGGGAGTCACCCAGCCGGGCTCTCTACCACTAGTTATGACGGGAGGACAGGGAGCAGCCGCTTCACCTGGTCCTCTAGAAGCTGGCCCCTCTGCAAAGCCCCACTGCACGGAGACGCAGCAAACACCTCCATGGTGTGCGTCTTCTGTGCCCTGAGACTAAACCCCAAAGCCAACAATGCATAAGAGTGGGGCCGAGAGCAGCCGCTCGATCGTACCTCCTACCTCTAACTATTCGCTGAGACGTGGAAAACACCTCCCAGTGTGCGTCTCAGCGTGACGGCAAGTAGAAACAAAGTACGGGGGCTGGGAGCGTCTGCTCGCACCAACCTCCGTTTGACCAAGCTCGTGGACAAAGTCCCACTGACAGGGCTGAGAGCGTCCGCTCCCACCAGCCTCCATCTGGACCCTGCTCAGAACCGCACTGACTTGTCCGAGTCGGAAGCGCAACCGGCAGTGTTTCCGGCTATAGGACGGGTTTGAAGACACGGGGCAGAGAGCGAGCGCTCCAATCTTACCTCCGTTCTCTGTTAGTTCCTCAATAGCCGCAAGGTTCCTGACGAGAAGCACTCAGCTGCAGGGTACGTCGGTATAGAATCCGAATATCCGACGCAGCGTCCTTCCAGTCTCCTCCTTATATAGACGGTCCTACAGCATTATGCAAGCGTGATATCCAGCGTTATATAATCGCGTGTCCTGCTATGCCTTATGGGATCTGTAGTCCGCGCCGCTTGCGGCACGCTGAATACGGCGGTTTTCCCTCGGGGGAGGGGATTCTTGACAGTCGGCGATCCACATTTCTGGGTCTGCATGATCCTGGAGTGGACCGACCCGAGAGCTGTGTGGGTTCCATAACTTCAAGCGATTCTTCGACGTCTTCCGGGCTCTCAAAGAAGTAAGTCTTCTAGTCATAGAGTATCTTCAAATGAGCAGGGAACAACAGTGCGTACTTGAGATTCATTGTGCGTAACTTTCTTTTTATCTCTTGAAATGAAGATCGTCTCCGTTGCACCAGCAGTGTATAATGAGATTAGACTGTTCTCAAATTGGATCTGTGTTTGTTCACGTGCTTTCTGTAGTAGCGTATCACGGTCCCTGTAGTTGAGGATTTTCATGATTGAGGGTCTCGGCGGAGCTCCCACTGTTGGCCTGTCTGTGGGAATCCGGTGCGCCTTCTCAACACAGAAAAAATTAGAGAGGCCCTTCGGGGCCTCGTTCGTGCAGAACCAACGCTCCATGAAAGCTGTTGCATCAGTTCCTTCGCTTCGGTCCGGCAGCCCTATGACACAAATGTTATTGTGTCGGGCCCTGCCCTCCGTGTCCTCGACTCTGGCCATCAACCCCGTGACCAGCTTCTGAAGGGTTTAGAGCTGATTCTCATGGCCCTTGTGCTGTGGCACCAGGTCTTCTAGTGTGGAGCTATGTTCCTTCACCGTGTCAGCCAGCTTCGCATGGTCCGCTTTCAATAAGGTAAGACCAGTAGTGAGGGTGCCCATTTACTGTTCATTGGCCCTCCTGGACTCCCTGACTTTGTTAAGAATTACGTCCTGTTTATCCTGCGCTCCTACGTCTGCTGTGGGAGGGATTGTATTAGTTGATTGAATACTTAGTGTTGTGTCGTCCTCGTCCACTTCTTAGGAGTTAGTGACTGTGACCTCTTGCATCTTACCCCATGTGCGTCCCATTACTCTACTTATTTCCGGTACGTCACGACATTTGAGCTATCGATCTGTGCGTCAGGGAGCCCAGAATAGTCGCAGCGGCAGGGTAGTAGTCTGGGAGCTACCTATCTATATTGGCATTCTCTCAGCCCCAACTGCAAATGCCGGGCAGGATATGCCTCCCACGCTCCAGGGTACACAGTCGTAAGGGCTGGTGAGACAAAGCACGCCACAGGAGCGGTCAACGCGGCGAGATCCCCACACACTTCACTCAGCTGCTTTCAATGTTCATCGCACTTACGACTCCCCGCAACCTCAACCTGCAGTATGCCGTTGCATAGGGTGCGCCAGTCTCGATGTTGAGGGGGGCCGGGGGAGCAAGGGGAGTCATTGGATGGCCACCACATCAGCTACTGTCCCAACCCTGTCCCCCGCAGTATCTTCATATTCATTAGGGATCCCCACTGTCGTAGACCAACTTACAGGAGGACAGACTTGGGCCCCCCACTCCCTACTTGCAGCAGTGCCAGGCCTCCAGGCCAGGCCACAGAATGTAAAGACCCAGCATCAACCCCCGCTGCCTCACAGGGAACACAGGCAAAAAGAAGGGGGGGGGGAATGGGGAAGAGGGTCCCGACGGCTCATCAGTGTCCTGTGCAGGGGGGGTCCGTCCTCCAGCAATCGGGATCATCCGGGGGGATCCTCGCTAATGGAGGACACCACTTGTCTCCTCATTGAGCCCCGCTCTCACAATCACTCACAGGGGGCGAGGGGAAGCAACACACCGCCTCCAGCCCCACACAGGGGCGAGATGCAAAGTTCAAAGGAGGCCCCGTCCGCAATTCAACCTCACCGGGCAAGCCAAGTCCTGGCCCAGGTCCGCACCGCGTTCCAGTAAGCAGCACCGGGCAGGGGCAATGTCACTCGCGGCTGGTCTCATCTCAGGGCCGGTGGTTGGGTCCTTGGTATTTATGGCTCCGCTCTGCAGGGTATTCGCTCTCCCACAAGGCACACCACAGCTCTGTCCAGGCAGGTCTCAGTCTCCTCACAGTCATAGGGGGAACCTCGCCAGCGCCGACACCGTACTGCGCCAGAGCCTGGTCCTATCTCCGGCAGCCGCCATCTCTCAGTCCTGTAGCCTCCAAGAGCCAGGATTCCCGGCACTGCTGGTGTCGGCACGCTGCTCCCCACTACACAGTACCCACAGCCTGTTTGGGGCCGCAAATACCAGCCAGGATGTGGTAGAGATCAGGATTATTGAGCTCGGGCTCTGGAGCTCATTCAATGCACGGCTGCCATGCTCGGTTGCTGGCCAGGCCTCCCCCTCTCTTTCTCTGAATATGTGTGTATTTGTGGGTGGGTCTCTCTTTCTCTCTCTCTCTCTCTCTCTCTCTCTCCCTGTAGATGTGTGTATTTGTGTTTCTTTCTCTTCCTGTGTATGTATGTATTTGTGTGTGTGTGTCTCTCTTTCGATCTCCCTTCATATGTGTGTATTTGTGTCTCTCTCTTACTGTATATATGTGTATTTGTGTCTCTCACTATCCCTGTATATGTGTGTATATTTGTGTGTGTGTTTGTGCGTCTCTCTCTCTCTCCCTGTATATGTGTGTATTTCTGTGTGTGTCTCTCTCTCTGTCTTACTGTATACATGTGTATTTGTGTCTCTCTATCCCAATATATGTATGTATTTGTGTGTATGTGTTTTTGTCTCTCTCTCCCTGAATATGTGTGTATTTGTGTGTGTGTGTGTGTCTATTTCTCTCTCTCTTACGGTATATATGTGTATTTGTGTCTGTCAATATCCCTGTATATGTATGTGCCTTGCTTTCTTACTATACTATATATGTGTATTTGTGTGTGTGTCTTTCTCTTCCTGTGTATGTGTGTATTGTGTCTATCTCTCTCTTACTGTATAGATGTGTATTTGTGTGTGTCTCTCTCCCTGTATATGTGTGTATTTGTGTGTGTGTTGTTATATTCCATATAGTTACCCTGATATAGGTCCAGGTAACATCATAACCCTTCACCTATATTCTTCCCTACATTACACTTATAACAGTTTTCAGGGACTGACCTTTTACCTAGATACAACACTACATTCAGAACGCGGGTTTTCCCTAAGTTCGAAATCTCATATATTATGCATAAGGATTCTTGGAAGCACATCAGGACTACCATCTCCTGTATATTATCTATGTATAAAGTTCATTCCGACGTCATCCTTAGGCTGACACTGTAATACAGCGAGGTAGGACCCCTGGGCAGACCTATGGGTATATATACATAACTTCTTGCTGAGAAAGACAGAGGAGACCAGGACCTCCCGGCTGACACACTGACATGAAGACACTGAGGTTCCTGCATGAAGATACTCCAGCGTGCAGTGGTCTAACATCCCTTGCAGGGTGTCCAACTTGCGACCAGGACGGCGTCCCACAGTCTCTCACTTCAGGTAATGGGGTTGACTTTATCCTAGAGGGATTCTTGGCATAACAACTTGCACACATGCTAGGTACACTTAGGTACATCTAGTTAGGAAGGCATCGTTGGAGTACGCATCCTTTTATCATGTATTTTCTATATTCATGATTACTGCAAGACGGTAGAGCTTTACCATCCATTTACTTTCATTGTACTGCTAATCATTTATATATTTTACTATCTAACGGTTGTTGCAGCTCATCTATTTTATATCAGAATAACAACTGTTCAATAAATACTTATTGAAAACACCCAGCCTGTTTATTCAGTGTATCTCTCTAAGACAGACTAAGTAAGCATGAGTGACTGAGCGAAAAGTAGTATATTGTTTCCACGGTCCTGAGGGATCAGGGTTGTCATGTTCGATGGTTGCCAAGAACTATTCCCTCGTTGGTAAGAGGAGATTTTAGCGGCACTGTGAGCTAGCTGTTACAAAAGGCCAACATACCCGATAGGGGTGTTCAGAGTCAGTCTGACACCAATCCTGCAGTGTATGCTGTCCGAACGCTCAAGTCCTGTATAGGGTTTATAGAAACTACACGACATGGCACCCCCAAGGTTGGTTGGGTACTTATTTACCAGTAGAATCTGAGTAGCTCAGTCGTCCTAAGTCTCAGAGAACCCTACGCACAATTCCCCAGAGGCTTCTGGATTGGGTGGGCACAAACTCCGCCACCGCTGAGTTGGAAAAATCCTATTTATTGGCTGTTGGTTAATCAAGCTTGAAGGACACTGCGTTCCTAAACTGTGCAAATCACCTTATCTTAGTTCCCTTTAAAATGTTCTTCTTCTCTAAAAACAATGACTGAAGAAGCAGAAAGGGTGGATAGAGTCGTGCAATTCAGATTGCAGAAAATGTTAGGAATGCTGTTACCCTAAAACTATGCGCACACGGTCTAACGTCCAGGGGTGGACAAGTAGTTTTTGTGATTGAGGCACACAAATCATATAGAACAGAGGTATTCTACTCATGGGTTACATTCCAAGTTGCAAATGCAAGAACAAAAACATTTCACTACTACATGGAAGGTAAAATACCAAACGAATATTGTCCTTATGAGGACATTGAAGTTCTGCTCACTTACCAGAAGCATTTATACTGGTTTAAAGGTGCCCTCTCCCATACAAGGAACAGAGTAAAACTCAGTCCGCTCAGGAGAAAAGGAGCTACATGGCCAATATTAGCGGACTACACAGCACATCCTGACATTGAAACAATGCCAGGAGGAGACTTACTTATACTTCACAAAGAATTAATAAACATTTACAGAAACATGACACAGTTTGTCATGAGGACACTCACAGTCCAGACAGCAATGGCTACAGCAAACACAACTCCTGTTCAAAATACAGCAACTAAAATGACACCACAAACGTTACACGCAGTAATGGGTAAAATGCCAGCAAAACGTAAACAAATACCATTCTGGGTAGCTCAGAAAATAACACAACTAGAAGCAGTACTTCCGAATAGTAGCCCTTATGAAAAACACAGAATGCTAATAATCTGCTTGCCCATGGGGATAACACCACAGATAGAGTATTGCACCTCTTGGGGTACAGTTTTTGCTGCCATATATACCAGAACTCATGGATCCCATCATTAGCAGTAATACCAGATGTATTAAGACCAAAATAAAATGAGTACGGAGCAGAACCTGCTTTGAATTTAGGGATGAAATTACTAGGTCATTATGCCCAGGTATCAGCTATAATACTAGCAAATATTAAAAGGGAAGCATCATCAGTGGCAATCCGTCAAAGCCTAAGGGAGTTCAGTCCTTTACAACAGGAACATGAATTGCTTAAATTAATTGAAACTGCATATGCAGAGTTAGGCAGAGACAGTTTGGGTGGGAAAGCATTAAAACCATAACTGAGTAGTACCATAAAGGACACCTTTAAATAAACACCTGCTTCTTCTAAAAAAAAGTGGGACAACAACAAAAAACATAAAAAAGAAACTAGATCTCAATCCAGAGGTAGATCTCCTCCACAGGAGCCCTCCGAAAGGAGATTTAAGCTTAGGAATAGGGACAATATTAGGAAACCTGACAGGTATCAGGATACTGATACACGTTCCTCTCGTTCCTTTCAGGGTTCAACGAAAAACTCCGAGAGAGATGGACGGTCAGATAGACAAGAAGAGCGTACAAAGTCTAGAGACAAGCAGCACACTCAAGAATATATTTCCAAAAAAGACGACAAAGCCAAACCAAAACCTCAGTTCAAAAAGAAGAAGGTCGCAGGTCTAAAGATCAGACATACCCAAAATTCTGAGGACTCAACTTCTGAATGGGGAATGGGCTCTGACGATGCTAGACAGTGCGGCAGAAGTAACAATAGCTCGCCAGAACCTGATGGAATTTTTGGTGATATCAGACTTGAATGATTATATCACGGTGGAAACACCTGATACAAGGGTAAGTGTCTCACATAAGTTGTAAGATATAACACTCCAAATGGAGGGGGAGAAGCCCAGGAAAGTTAGAGGTCTTTTTTGGGAGAACCTGACGTTTGGTTATGACATCCTATTAGCTGAACAAGATTGGCCTCCAGCATTCGTCATGGACAGCCCTAGGAGAGAAACAGTAATTTTACCAGCCTTTTCCAACCCTGTTCCCAAATATATAAAATACACATATGCATGGGAGTGGGCGGTAGCCCTGGCCGCGGCATTATATAAAAATCATGTTGGATGGGATGAGGATTCAACCCACCACATAATTCCATTAAAAAATACTCCGGCTCCACAGAGGCAGTATCCAACAAAGCAAGAAGCTAAAAAACAGGTCAAGGAGATCTTGGATCAACTTGAGTACCAAGGGGTGATTGAAACTTGTACCTCTCAAATGAATAAATCCTTTGTTTCCCGTAATGAAACCTGATAACTTATATTATATAGTTTTAGATTACAGACATTTAAACACTTGCACAAAAACATTTGTAATACAAAATGCACACAGTGGCGCATTAATGAGTAACATTGTGCAGAAAAAATACAAAACAACACTGGATATCTTTTTGCCAAAATATAGCACCTGAAAGCAGGTATTTAACCACATTCTCTGTGTTAGGCTCCCAGCCTCAATTTTGCAGCCTCCCCCAGGGGTATAAGAACAGCCTGGGGTTGTTTTCGGCTAGAGTAACTGAATTACTTCAAAATCTGGATAAAGAGGCATTGCACTACATGGATGAAATTTATCTAACGGATGATGACCTGAAGGAATACTTGAACAGGGTGAATACCATAATATTGGGATTTGCGTCTGAAGGCTACGAATTTAATTTAAAATAGCCCACCTCAATGTCTTTTTTCTGGGATATGAGCTTTCAAGGGAAGGGAAAAGCCTAGCAGCTAACTTTTTAGAAAAGTGAGCACTGCTACAACCGCCAAAATCATAAAACAATTTACAATCAATACTGGGATTCCTGAACTTTGGCAGAACACACATTTTGGATTAAGCAGAAAGAGTCAAACCTTTCTATGATCTAATTAGACCCGACTTTTCAGTTAGGCAATGGACACAGGAACACACAGATATTCTTCGTTCCCTACTAGCTGATATGATAGCTTCAAAACACTTACAGACACGCATAAATGTACGTAACTTAGTGATCCGTATAGTTGAAGGTCAATCAGGATACACCTACCTAACATATAGTGAAGGTGAAACAGTACCAAGTACACAAATGCTGAGATGCATTTTGCATCCTCAGAAAAAATTCTGACTCCAGTACAGATTGCTGTAGTGAGAGAAAGATCACTGGCTCAGGGAAAACAAATAATTGTCGTAACCCTGGTGCCAGCTGTAGAGGCTGCTACAAAGGGTAGCGTTCCAAACGCAAAAGCCATGCATCCGAGATGGATACAATAGGCTAATTCTCTTACTGCAACAGATGTAGAATACAGGTACGATCTAAGTTTAAAAACACAAGCATTCCTGCAATACGAACAAGAATATCCTCTCCCTAATGCAATTATTATTATGAAATAAAATGTATAATGCGCGCAGCTACCCAGAGGTTTCCTGGCGCACAGGACAGATTGGGGGCCAATCGGACAAGCTTGTTACTGGTTGAAAAGCCAGGTCTTGAGACCTTTGTGAAAGCATTTGTGGCAAGTTTCGTGGGCGAAGTGGGGAAGGTAGAGAGTTCCACAACATTGGGGCCAGGTACGAGAAGGAGCTTCCCCCCATGTGTGAAAGTCTGAATCTAGGAACTATGAAGTTAGCTTGGCATGCGGAGCGAAGTAGGCGGGACGGAAGATATGTCTGAGCTAGGAAGCATAGGTAGTGGGGTGCAGTGCCTAGCTTAATCTTATGCATATAGCTTAAGGCCTTACATTTCGTCCATTGCTCAATCCTGAGCCAATGGAGATCACGCAAAGTGCCTGTGATGGAGGATGTTTTTGGTACCTGGCAAAGTAGCCTGGCCGCAGAGTTCTGCACCACCTGCAGTTTACGTACTAACTCCCTGTTTGCTCCAAGATAAAGGACGTTGCCATAATCAAGCCTTGACATGATTAGGGCCTGGATTACTGTTCTCTGCGAAGATTCAGGCATCATCCATAGTATATTACGGAGCCATTTTAGGATAGTGAAGCAAATAGAAGTGGCCTTCGCTACTTGCTGTTTCATGGTCAGCTGATCGTCAATCACAATGCCCAGATTATGTACAGTTTGTACTGGTTTAGGAAGTTCACCCATTTCAGGCGGTCAGTGGTGCGTGCCCCAGAGATCTTTATCCCTCCCCATGATCAAAACCTCCGTCGTTCCTCCATTTAGCTTTAACCAGTTAGCCTGCATCCAGTTGGCGAATTTAGACAGCCCTAGCTGTAGGGAAGAAACACTGGATTTATCCTTTGCGGATAGTAAAAAGAGAAGCTGGGTGTCATCCACGTAAGAGAAGATTGACAACCCAGCCTCTTCCGCGATGGAAGCTAAACTGCTGACGTAAAAATTAAATAGCATGGGGCTAAGTATCGATCCATGAGGCACTCCATGCGGAGATGCATAGGTCTTGGAGCAAGCCGATGGAGCGAAGACCTGAAAAGTCCTGTTTGTGAGAAAGTTTTTGATCCACTCAAAAGCTGATTCCACGATTCCCATGGACTGGAGTGCTTTTAGAAGGGTAGAATGAGATACCGTATTAAAGGCGGCACTCAGATCTAATAGAATGAGTGCCACCGTTTCCCCTTATTCCAGAAGCAGGCGTATAGTTTCGGTAACTCATAAGAGAGTAGACTCTGTGGAGTAGCCGGCTCTAAAACCTGATTGGGACCCGTGAAGAATGTTATTGGATTCCACAAACCGTGTAAAATGGAATATTGCCTCTAGATCAGTATGAATATATAATTTACACTGACAGATCTGCTCAGCCGGCCATTGGGAGTAAACAGCAATACAGCGCTGCATGCACAATTGTTAAAGGGCACATGCAGGATGGAAAATTGAATCCGAGTTGTACTAAAACTCAGTCTCTATGAGACTGCACATCACTGCTAGTAGAATTAAAAGCCTTGTTACTGGTGCGATTCCTTTTACTGTTTACAGTCATACAATGAATACTTATACCACTGGGAACAAAATGGATTCAAAGATGCAAGAGGTGGCACAATTAAGCACAAAACGCTATAAGAACAGGTAGTGGAGTTGAAAAACGAACAACCAAAGGCTCACGTGATACACACACTGAGTCATCAATGTGATGGTGTTCACGTTGAAGGGAATTCATTGGCTGATAAAGCTGCGAAGTAAGCTGTACGGCTTCCGTAGCTGCAATCACTCGTTCAAAAATGAGACTAGATGGTGAGATTATGGTTGCGATTATTGCCACATGCAATAAACCAGCAGTACCGAAAATATTTCCACTCAAGTATTCCCACAAGTTAGATGCAACCAACGTTCCATTTGCTCAGATTCCTGGAGTGGGGGATAGAGTAATGCCAAATATGGATTGCAGGTTAGGGTTAATTCTAGCAGCACACATGGGTATAGGTTCTCCAAACGCAGATGTTACGGCAACTGTTTTCTTACTGAAACAATGCTACGGGTGGCCGGGATTAACTAAACTTAAATATTATGTCTGGAAATGTGACATCTGTCAGCAAATGAAAGGCTCCACCGTAACACGTCCAGCGCAGACACCATTGCTAATATCAAACAAACCACTTGCGTGTGTTTATTTGGACCACTGCGTCCCCTTCCAAACAATTGGGGCTTACAGGTACATCATGGTTGCAGTGGCTTCCTGCTCTAGATTCCTATGGGTGTGGCCCAGCGTTCAGCTGACGCTGGAACTGTTATAAAAAATGTGTGAGTCTTTATAGGGACATATGCAATTGGCACATTACATTCTGACCGTGGCCCGGCGTTTAGCTCTAGGGCTTACAAGGAAACCATGGGAGGTTTGGGTGTAGCATTGCGGTACTCCTCTCTGTACCATCCAGAGCGAAATTCGGTTGAGGAGAGGAAAAACTGGGACTTAAAGCAGTCTTTAGCAGCTAGAGTATTACGCTCAGGTGAGATTTTGGTAAAATATTTGTGTGGAGCTCAAAGAGCAATGAATAACATGCCAAGAAGTTCTCTGTGGGTGTCACTCCTTATGAAGTCCTATTTGGGACGAGAATGTGGTTACCTGAACCGGATTGTGAAGGCACCGTGGCAGATGAAAAATATTTTGACATCCATAAACTTTAGGCTGTTTTACAGGAGCTAAATGAATCCAGGGCACTACAAAGCAATATCCAGGTAAAGTGGACCGCCACTGGGGAAGTCAAGTCAGTCACGGCAAGACCTATCTGGGTCCCTAAAGTTGGGGATCTAGTCAGAGAGAAAATTACTGACAAAAAATAATTTGGACCATCATACAGAAAGGAAACTGATGTAGGAGCACACTGCTTCACCTCCCAGCAGGTTCGCTCCTAGGCATCATGGTAGATGCAGTTCGCCAAGTGTGTATACTTGCAAAGTCTCTCGAGTGTTTCACCAGGTGGGTGCAGATTAGTGCTGGCCATCTCTGGACACGTGTTTCTGGATTATTATCCGTCATCAGCAGAGATTAGGCATAAGATTATTTGGGGTTGCTGAGCAGGCTGCCGTATTCAAGAATACCAAACCAAAAATGCCGCCAGGTCCTTCGCCGGCAACGCGCCTAAAATCTGGAACTCTATTCCCCCGCATATCAGAACTATTCCGTGCTTCGGTAAATTCAAAAGTCAGCTCAAAATCCTTTTCCTTGACCGATCCCTAACGAACAGATAGGAGCAGCTGGAGCCTTGAGATTCACACTTCCCTTCCCGGATTCGATGTTAATCAAGATCTTGATAGGGACCCTCCACCGCATTGTCATTGTGATTTTTATTGCTGAACTGTCTTGCCTTACTGTATTTTGTGATACTATCTTTTCCTCTGCTATGTAACCGATGTGAAGCGCTCCAATACCCTCCGGTGAGGCTAGCACTATACAAAACTTCTTAAATAAATAAATGTGTGTGCGTGTGTGTGTCTCTCTCTCTCCCTTTCTGTATACGTGTGTATTTCTGTCTCTCTCTCTTCCTGTAGCTGTCTGTATTTGTGTGTGTGTCTCGCTCTCTCTTACTGTATATATGTGTATTTGTATCTCTTTCCATCCCGAATATATGTATGTATTTGTGTGTGTGTGACTCTCTCTCTTTTAATATGTGTGTATTTGTTTGTGAGTGCCTCTCTCTCCCTCTCCCTGTATATGTGTGTATTTGTGTGTGTGTGTCTCTCTCCTACTGTATATATGTGTATTTGTGTCTCTCTCTAACCCTGTATATATGTGTATTTGTGTGTGTGTGTGTGTTTGTGTCTCTCTCTCTCTCCCTGTATATGTGTGTATTTGTGTGTGTGTCTTTCTCTCTGTATATGGGTGTATGTGTCTTTCTGTATATATGTGTATTTGTGTCTCTCTCCCTATATATATATGTGTACTAGCAGCCCATCCCGACGTTGTCCGGGTATGAAATAGAATGTGTGTAATGTGTGTATTTGGCAAGGGCAATTTATTTTAAAATCTTGCGGTAGACAAAATTTTTTGTTTAATTAGAATTGGGACGGAGAAGGGCCAGCTGCAGCCCTGGTTGATGTTAGCAGCCGCGTGTAATTGGTGTAGTGATCTGCCGCCTGAGCCCGGCTACAGCCCTGGTTGATGTTAGCAGGCGCGTGTAATGTCGTTGAATGAGAGAGTTATCAGCCACGGGTAAATCCGTTTAATGAGAGAGTTCAGTGACAGCGAGTAGGAGAGGCTGCAGTAATTGTCCCGGCAGACGCGCTCATTTGCGTGTTCCCCCGCTTGAGGCCCAGATGCAGGCCTGTTTGATGTTAGCAGGTGCGTGTTCCCCCGCTTGAGGCCCAGCTGCAGCCCTGGTTGATGTTATCAGGCGCGTGTAATTAGTGTACTGATCCGCAGCCTGAGCCCGGCTAGAGCCCTTGTTGATGGTAGCAGGCACGTCTAATTTCGTTGAATGAGAGAGTTCAGTAACAGCGCGCAGGAGAGGCTGCAGTAATATTACTTACCAGGCCTGAACGCGTTTGTCATGCCCCCAGCACACGGCCACAGCAGACGATCTTCTGATTAATGTACGATCCACATGACATGAAAGGCGGAATGTAGCACAAGCCCCCAGCGTTTTTCACGCCCCCAGCGTGCCCCTTGATGTGGCGCAATTGCGTTCACATGGCATGAAGGCCGGACACAAGCCCCCAGCATTTCTCATGCCCCCAGCGTGCCCCTTGATGCTGCGCAGCAACGTAATTGGCGCTTGTATGTACGACTAACATTGCATGAAGGGCAGACACACTCCCCCAGCGTTTGCCACGCCCCCAGCGTTTGTCACACCCCCAGCACACGCCCACCGCCCACAATGTGATGGCCGTACCACACGCCCCCAGCCCACGCCCACAGCACAACGCAGACACGCCCACAAGGGACTACTTTGCTGGCACGGTTCTTTTACCTTTTAAATGTATATGGTGTCCTACGGTACAATTGTATGTCTTGCACTGTATGATTGTGATGAACACCACTGTTTCTTGAAAAGTTAATAAAAACAATTAAAAAAAATATATATATATATATATCTATGGTGGTTGTTTGCATAGCCTATGTCCTTCTGCTGTAACTGCCCTTTCCAATGCTGTATTGGGTGTTGTGATTGGTGCTGTGGTTACTGAGATTACCCGCCTCAAAGGTTTGGGCTCTCTCTTTATAATATTAGTATGGATTTGTGTGTATGTGTGTCTATGTCTTTCTTACTGTATATATGTGTATTTGTGT
The DNA here is from genome assembly GCF_964261635.1 of Lissotriton helveticus. Classification (NCBI taxonomy): domain Eukaryota; kingdom Metazoa; phylum Chordata; class Amphibia; order Caudata; family Salamandridae; genus Lissotriton; species Lissotriton helveticus. The sequence goes on from NC_136061.1 coordinate 2,100,337,156, forward strand.
CTCCCTCCCTGTATATGTGTGTATTTGTGTGTGTGTGTGTCTCTCTCTTACTGTATATTTGTCTCTCTTTCCCTGTTATATGTGTGTATTTGTGTGGGTGTCTCTCTCTTACTGTATATATGTGTATTTGTGTCTCTCTCTCCCTGTATATATGTGTGTTTGTGTGTATGTGTGTCTATATCTTTCTTACTGTATACATGTGTATTTGTGTCTCTCTCCCTGTATATGTGTGCATTTGTGTGTGTGTGTGTCTTTCTCTTATTGTATATTTGTCTCTCTCTCCCTGTTATATGTGTGCATTTGTGTGTGTGTCTCTCTCACTGTATATATGGGTATTTGTCTCTCTCTCTATCCCTGTATTTGTATGTATTTGTGTGTGTGTCTCTTTCTCATCCAGTGTATGTGTGTATTTAAGTGTCTTTCTCTCCCTCTCTATGTGTGTATTTGTGTGTGTGTGTATGTCTCTCTCTTACTGTATATATGTGTATTTGTGTCTCTCTCTATCCCTGTATGTGTGTGTATTTGTGTGTCTCTTTCTCTTCCTGTGTATGTATGTATTTGTGTGTGTCTTTCTCTCTCTTTCTGAATATGTGTGTGTGTGTGTGTGTCTCTCTCTTACTGTATATATGTGTATTTGTGTCTCTCTCTATCCCTATATATGTATGTATTTGTGTGTTTGTCTTGCTCTCTTA